>NW_019154092.1:6664234-6693362 GCF_002288905.1 Enhydra lutris kenyoni | reverse complement strand
TGGACATTGGGGAGGGTATGTGCTATGGTGAGTGCTGTGAAGTGTGTAAACCTGGCGATTCACAGACCTGTACCCCTGGGGATAAAAATATATGTTCATAAAAAAATAAAATTATAAAAAAAAATAAAAAATAAAAATAAATAAAAATAGGCAAAGAACCTGAGTAGACATTTCTCTAAAAAAGGTACATGAAAGGTCAACAGGCCCGTAAAAAGATGCTCAAAATCACTGGTCATTGGGGAAATGCAAATTAAAACCACAATGTGGTATCACCTAACACTTGTGAGAATGACCATCAACAAAAAAGACAAGAGATAACAAATACCGATATCAATGTGGAGAAAAGGTAAGCTTGTGTTGCTGAATTGTGAATTGGTGCAGCCACTATGGAAAACAGTATGGAGGATCCTCAAAAAATTAAAAAAAGGACTACCATATAATCCAACAAATCCACTTCTGAGAATGTATATCCAAAGGTACAGAAAACACTAACTGGGAAAGATATCTGTACGCCATGTTCACAGCGACATTATTTATAGTAGCCAAGACATGGAAACCACCTAAGTGTCCATCAATTAATGAATGGATAAAGTTGTGGGATATATACACAATGGAGTATTATTCTGCCATAAAAACAAGGAAATCCTATCATTTTCTTCTTTAATACTATCATTTTCGACAACATAGATGGACCTTGAGAGCATTATGCTAAGTGAAATATGTCAGACAAAGACAAGTACTGTATGATCTCACTTACCTATGGGATCTAAAACCAACCAACTAACCAACAAAACCCCAAATTCATATAGAAAAAAAAAAAAAGATCAGACTTGTGGTTACTGGATGTGGGGAGGTGGGGGAGGGGAACTGGAGGAAGGTGATCAAAAGATACAAACTTCCAGTTATAGGATAAATAAATACTAGGGATATAATGCAAAGCCTGATGACCACAGCTAACCGTGCCATGTGATACATAGCGAAGTTGTTAAGAGAGTAAATCCTAAGAGTTCTCCTTACAAAGAGAACATTTTTTTTTTCACTTTTTTTCTTTTCTTCTGTCTTTTCTGTTTATCTACATGAGCAGAAGGATGTTTGCTGAACCTATTGTTGTAGCCACCTTATAATCTGTATAAATCATACCATGCTGTATGCCTTAAACGTATACAGTGATGTATGTTAAATATTTCTCATTAACCCAGAAAAAAAAATCATACTGTGTACTCCCTCTACACAAAAAACTACAAGGAAAAGTAGAACTAACCTTTCTTAATCGCCTTCTCATTGCCAGGCCTGGGCAGACCCTGGTACATATCATCTCATCAATATTCACCATGGCTTTCCCCATTTTGAAGACAAAATCCAGAGAAATTAAAAACCATAAACCAAAGTCTCTCAAAAATAAGAGAGAAACCGGGTCCCTGAGAAACACTGAGTATGAACAGAAATCTCCAGTTTCTTCAAAAGTGAAAGCTACTGTCTACGTGAACCACATTAACTGTAACCATCTGGGATAAAGCTATTTTTGAATTTTTTAAATAAATAAATGTAAAACCAGCATTTTTTTCTCTAGCAAAAACTAAACATTTGCCAACACCACAAGTAAGGACCCACATGTACTGTAGCCTCCTTAGTTTCTCACTGAACTTGACATTCCCTACCTGGGGACAGGTACCACGGAGCAGCACAGTGGGACTGTTGTGGGGGCATTGAAATTACAGTGACCTCTCTGGGAAATAATTTTCCCATACATGTCCTAGCCAGTGGCCTAACTGTGACTTGGAGTTCAGGAAAAGCCTAAACAAGTTTTACTTGATTTGGGGGCACAAGGAGATGAAATCCAAGCATTGTGGGAGACAGAGCAGAAAACAGATTGAATGGAGAGTTCTTGAAAGCAGTGTGATCAGCAGTGTTAGAGGCCGAGAGTACCCAGGCCACCCAAACCCAAACCTTTAGCAGGGAGACACGTTCACAGACGATCATTATGATCAAGGGCAGCAAGTGCATGGAAGCAAGTGTGTGTAGAGTAATTGCCCAGATCATTCTTGTGCCTCACAGAAGGAAACATGGAAGGTTCTAGCAGTTTCCAGAAGGTGCATGTGCTAGGTTTTGAGGAAAGAGTAGGAATGAGTGGCATGAGGACAGGACATTTCCAGTGAAGGAAATGGCACAAAGGCCAGAGTAACTTAATATTCTCAGGGAACTGCATTTAAGGTGCTAGATGGCTACGGCGTCAGATATGGGGAATTTCGTTTCAATAAGAAAACTATTTTATGTGCGTTACTATGATGTCTACAACACTAAAATCAGGTCCTTTTAAATGTACTCCCCACATGGCCCAGCATTTGTTGAGTATTCTCCCATTTAATACATCACTCTTCTTGGAGACAAGCACTATTCTCATCCCTATTTTGTAGATAGGGAAACCCAAGCCCAGAGCATGAGGTAATGTGGTGCCCAGGTGCTCTGTCTAGAAAGTAGCAGGGCCAGGATGTCAGTCCCAAGGTGTCAGACTCCAGAGAATGAGTTTGCAAGCATTACCACAATCTTCTCAGTATCTATCATGCTATAAGAGAGTGGAGCCCCATTTTCTCCTTGATAACAGGGACAGCACTGGGGCAGAAAGGTCCTTCCCTCTTGCAGTCTGTAGGCAGGGGAACTGCTCTGGTATATATGACCCTGAAAGAATGAGACTGCACTGTCGCGTCAGCCACTGTCTAGTTCCCACAGAGAAGAGAGCAGATTTTCCATGAAAACGGAAAGGAAACCCTTCCTGGGAGGCGCTCTCAATAAGCAAAAGGTGAGAAATTTGGTGCACAACATGTAATCAAGGCTGAAATTCTGGAAAGTGAGGTTGGGAAGTTTTAGGCCCCTAGGTTAGATAGACATTCTGTGCCAAGGCTTGTCCCCCTGGTCAGAAGCAGGCGCTGCTTTGTACACAAGGCCAGGTGTCATGGCTGGGCAGGGCACGCTGTTTCCCAGGATCCTGGGTCTCCAATGCACCCACTTATGGTCCTAAGTGACCCCAAGGTTATGGCAAATTACCCAACTGGACTCAGGGGCTCAAGGATTTACATTCTTTTGATTTTGCACCTATTCGTGGAAAGTCAAGTTCTCTTTTGGCTTCTATTTTTCACCTATTTTTTAAAATTTTTTAAGATGTTATTTATTTATTTGACAGAGAGAGAGAGATCTCAAGTAGGCAGAAAGGCAGACACAGAGAGAGGAGGGAGTAGGCTCCCTGCTGAGCAGAGAGCCCCATGTGGGGCTCGATCCCAGGACCTTGGGATCATGACCTGAGCTGAAGGCAGAGGCTTTAACCCACTGAGCCACCCAGGGGCCTATTTTTCACCTTATAGATAAGCGTAGGAGAACTCAATTTGAGATATTAAAACAAGGCACTTCATCACTAAGAGTCTTTTCAAAATGAAACCCATAGTTTGGTTACCATTGTATCACCTACCAACTCTGTAATTCTATAGTTATCTGCCAGTGCCATCTTTTAACAAAGAGGTAAGGGAAAAGTGTTAACTTCTTTGGGTGAATTTACATTCCTTACCATGAAAATGGTCTGCTTTACATTTATTTCCCACATTTCCTCCCCAACCCCCTCCTCTAAATGGACTGCTTTCAGATGACATTCTTGCCAACTGGTCTCCATTAAAAACAATTTAGTCTTTCTGGGCTGTCTTTGTAACTAAACCTTAGATTATTCCAACTCAGGAAAGGCATAACATAGCAGTCTGGGGCTGGGGTGCCGAAGCACATTCTTTTCAAGAACCTGAATGATAGTACAGCTTACAAAGCAAACCGCAGCAGACTTAACAGAAAGACTGATCGCACTGTCCCATTTTTCTAAAGGACCCACTGGCTTCCCCAAATCAGAAGAAAGACATACAGCATTGAGGCCTTTATTATTCATATATATTATTGACATTTTTATGATTCGCATTAAGATAGTGTAAATATAATAAATGAGATTAGGGGCGCCTGGGTGGCTCAGTGGGTTAAAGCCTTTGTCTTTGGCTCAGGTCATGATCCCAGGGTCCTGGGATCGAGTCCCACATCGGGCTCTCTGCTCAGCGGGGAGTTTGCTTCTCCTTCTCCCTCTGCCCTTCCCCCTGCTTGTGCTCACTCTCTCTCTCTCTCTGTCAAATAAATAAATAATAAAAAAATCTTTAAAAAAAATAATAAATGAGATTTTATTCTTAATGTTTGTTTCTTTTTTTTAACATTTTTCATAGAAGAGTTAACTCATGATGCTGGGGTTCTAGGCTTTGCTTTTTCTTTTATGTTGTTTTAACACTGAAAGAAACATAAGCATTTCCTTCACTAAACGTAATGTGTTTTCTTATCATCATGATTTACTGAAATAGCACCAGAAAAGGTAACATAGGGCAAACCGTTGTCTATTTATTTTACAGAGAATCCTCCTTTCACAGAGAATGGTCCAAAAATCTCTCATTCTTTCCTGCCCTTTCATGTTCAGGCTCCACATCTTAAAGTGAAGAAGGCAGCAAATGAGGAAATTGAATTTGGAGGAACAAGTTCAATGTCCGCAGTAACTCCTGCAAATGTTCTTGAGAACATTCAGGAGTTGGAGCGAAAGTCAGCTGAAGATCAGAAGAGACAATTTAAAGAATGACCTTACTCATCCCACTGTGCAACATACACAAAATGCCCATTAACAGTGCTCCAAGTGTCTCCATCATAATTAAGAAAACAATTGGCATTGTAGTCTCCTGTCACATCTTCCCCCCTGGCCTACATTGGAACTTTTACCTGTTTTGTCAAGATAACTCAAGATTAATAGGCTAAGAACTCACTTCTTGTCGGGATTGTTTTTCGAGGGGTTCAACTCAAAATTACTTTCGGTATCACCTTCACAAGGAAACCTAGTCAGTGGTATGCTGCCAAACTATTACAATGGGCTTTTAATTCACGCCACCAATAAGTAGAAGTTGATAGCATTCGAACTCATGTTAAAGCCTTTCAAGATGGCTGTCGTCCATGAAAACGCAGAACAAATCAGGTCCACCTGCCCTCACCCCCTCCCTTCCCTGCACACCTGCAATTTTAATGCAGAAAATCACTTTGAATCTTGCTTCATGGCTTTTAAAATATGAGGTGTTTGCTGTCTATGGAAATCCCCTTGAAAACACAAAACCTTTGGAAGAGATTCCACACTGCATTAGCAAAGCCATATTTTGTTTAGTTCACCATTTTTGTTAGGGACATTTTAGAATAGCAGTTGTCATAGGGCTCTATCCTATTAAACAGACTACGTTGGCTGGTACCTTTGCGATCTTACATACAACTATGTGGATTTGCTCTGAACTTCTATTTGGATTGATCAACCCTTAGAAAACAGTATGTGCCTTATGATTCAAAATTTGTTTTCAAAAGGCACATATATGCTTAGGAAAAATTCTGGAAGAATACAGACTCAGAAATAAATAGTATTTATTTCTGGAGGTTAGGATTACATTTTTAAAAGGTGATTCTCCTCACCTTCTATTATACTTTTCCAAATAATCATCAACAAATATGTATTAGACTAATGATAAAAAAATCAATTCAGTTTTTCTAAAAATAAAGATAATTCTGACCGGAGAGCATGTTTGAAAGCTTTTGAGAAGACAAATATGGCTTGGATTGTTTTAAGAACAGCCACATCCGAAGCTGGATATACGTGCTAGAGTCTCTGTGGTTATGAAATTTTTGACAAACGCCACGGAAGATGAGTTTTTTTTTTTTTTAAATCACTTTCCAGTTTGCTTTCTTCTGACTCAGAATCTGGGGTTAATAACATGCATTGAAATTATGCCTTTTGAAAAACTATTACTTTAGATATGTTGATTTCCAAGCTTTCTAGGACTAAGATGCAATGTCTTATTATAATCAAGTGAGTGGGGGGAGGATGGGAATCTACAATAAGACCATGTATTTATATTTACATTCATATTTCATTGTTTAGCTCAAACTGTTATACCCTAATAAGCAAATTAACCTTTAATGACTTATCTCTTGAGATGATAGTAATGGACCTTTTAAACTATTTAAATGGATGATCTACAAAATGTAATTATAATTACATGTAATGTGATTATTATTACATGCAATAAATTATAATTATAATTTTTTGTGATGATCAAGTGAACAGTAAATATGCTATTTATTACCCCATTAGGACTATTATTACCTACACCATAGGTAGGCAAGATTTGTTTATCACTTGCTTGGGTACAGCTTATGAGCTAACCATGGTTTTCACATTTTTTGTTTTGTTTGCTTTTATATTTTTGAGTGACTGGAAAAAATCAAAACAAAAATATTATTTGCGAAATGTGAAAATAATATGAAATTCAAATTTCAGTGTGCACAAAGTTTTACTAGAAGAGAACTGTGCTATTCTTTTAAGTCTGCCTGTGGTGGCTTTTTGCATTACAAATGCTTCTGAAAAGAACTGTGACAAAGTCTAAAATACTTATTAGTTGATCTTTTTTTTTTTAAGATTATTTATTTATTTATTTGACAGAGAAAGAGAGAGATCACAAGTAGGCAGAGAGGCAGGCAGAGAGAGATGGGAAAGCAGGCTTCCTGCTGAGCAGAGAACCCGATGCGGGGCTCGATCCCAGAACCCTGGGATCATGACCCGAGCCGAAGGCAGAGGCTTTAACCCACTGAGCCACCCAGGCACCCCTATTAGTTGATCTTTGATACAAAAAGTGTTTCCAAGGTGGTTCTGAATATTGTCTGTATTTCCCATCATCAGTCTCTAGATGGCAGAAAAGATCCTTAAACGGGGCGGGGGGGTGGTAATCAGGTTATAGAAGATATTTACATTCCCAATTAAATCACCCCCTAAAAGTCAGCCCTTCCAACAGCACAAGATATTTTTTCTATGCATGTTCTATAAACCAAAAATTAAACATCTAAAAGAAACAAAGGATTCATTTAGTCTAGAACTATTGTCTGTACTGAAATTTAGCATTTATTCGCTCCTGTCTTAAATATATAAATATTATATAAATCTACACCATTAAAGAGGCTTCTCAGGTATCACCAACACATTAAACTGTAATAAATTTAAAGTGTACAATGTGATGATTTGGTATAAGTGTACATTGTGAAATGATTACTTCAACCAAGTTAATTAATACATCAATGACCTCACATAATTACTTTTTTTTTTTTGATGAAAATGCTTAGGATCTATTCTCTTAGCAAATTTCAAGGATGCAATATACAATACAATACTATTAGCTATAGTGAGCCTGCTACACATTAGACCTTCATAATCTATTCACCTCATAAGTGAGTTTATATCCTTTTATCAGCCTGTCTTCCTTCTTCCCAACATGTCACACACACACACACCCCCAACCACTCTCCTACTCTGTCTCTATGAGTTGACTCTTTAGTTTAGATTCCATATATAAGCGGACAAGTCTGTCTGACTTGTTTCATTAACATAATGCCCCCAAGTTTCATCATGTTGCCATGATGAAAAGGCAAGATTTCCTTCCTTTTTAAGGCTGAATAATATTTCATTATGTTTATATACAAATATATGTATGTATGTACATATATACTACAGCTTTTTTATCATTCGTCTGTCAGTGGGCACTTAGCTTGTTTCCATGCTGTGCTTCTTCAGTTGTAACTTGCCTATAAGATTCTTCTCTTTATAGACTGAATTATACTTGCTAAGCCTGTAGGTTATGCCAACTGGGTTTAGAATTAGTTGGCTTGTAAGTGTGTAGAGAACTAACTTGTTTGTTTTTAGAACTTGATTTTTTTTCCCCCTAGCATTGTGTAGTCACAGCTACAGACCAGACAGATTTTATGCATGAATCAAGAAAAGCAAGGTGAGGGGGTCCCCACACACATTGCTGGTTCATATTTACTATTCCATGAAAACCAAATCTGTATCATCAGGATGATATTCACTCATGTTATTTAAACTGCAGGTTTCTCATTTCTCAACAAGAGGACAAAAAGCTCCTACACCACTTCCCAGACACATCAAAGACAAGGCTGCTGGCACTCCTTTCATCCCCCTCACATTCTCTCCCATCATTTCTGTCCCCCTTCATTTTTTCTGTAACTTCCGGTTATAAACTTTTCCACGGAAAAAGAAAGTTAAAACAGGACAATGGATAACCCGATGCCAATCATACATTTTCCTATACAACAATCATGCACCTGAGAATTAATGAGTCTATACAACCAGCTAATAACCAATGAACATTGAAATTTCCCCCATTTAACCTCAGAATATCTTTCAGAGACCTGTGGTTGAACAGGAATGTAATCTAAAGTCAGGCTTCTCATCAGTTTGCTGGGTTTCCCCAGTTCTCCTTTGATCTAGGACAGTCTCTCCCCTCTCTGCCACTACAAACACTTCTTTTCATGATGTTGAGTTTTTAGGAGATTGGGTCATTTGCCTTGCAGAATTCACATTCTGGATTTCTCTGATTGTCATTATTTTTCTATCCTTTATATGTTACCGTAAATTGGGGCTTAGGTCTAAAAGTTTAACACTATGATGCTGTATACTTCATATTGAGCTATCCCACTTTGGGTAGTAAGAGTCTGATCAGCTTGTTGTGGTATTGATCACCATTACAAAGGTTTGATTTTTCCCTTTGCCACTGGCAAATAATCAGTGAGGTTGTATCTTGTCGTTCTGCAAACATCTTTTAGCCCAACAACCTTTTCAAGTAATGGTGTCAGTTTGCTATGAGAATCAATATTTCATTAAGAACTGAGAAATAGTAATTTTCTAATTTATTATTCCTTCCCTTTTCATTAGCTGGCATTATCCTATAAAGGTGGGTTTTGTCTCACCAACTGAGAATTGCCTAGGGTTCCTTCTAAAAAGTCAAAGTCAATGCTGGATCCTTTACCTTTAATTCCCATCTTCCAAAGTAAGGATTTAATTCCCATTTTCCAAAGTAAGTAACAGTCATCTTCAACTGAAGCAAATTAGCTCTCTCTCGAGAGAGAGAAATGCATGAGAGAAAAATGCATGAATTCATACATTTTTATTTTCATATTTTTACAATCAACTCAATATGATATTTGATGCTCTGTTTGGCCTGTGAGAGCATCCTTCAGCTGGATTCTTTAGCACGTCTTTTTATTCTTTGATGTAAAATGTTCTTCTGGGATCTCTTTCCACAGCTGAGACCAAACAGCAGCCTCTCCTCTCTCCATGTCCTAGCAGCACCTCCACTGAAGAAATCTTCTACTTCCTTCTAGACTTTGTCATTCAATAACTTGAAAACCCTGGATTGCTTCCTCCCACCCCCAGCCAAACCTTTGCTGAGCACATCAAATGGCACTGAGAACCCCTGCAAATTCAAACAAGATCATGAAGAAAGGCTAGCTCCTCTTGAAATGTCTTCACCATTTCTCTTACCTTGCATAGTAGTCATTGGGTGGAACCGCTTCTTGAAAGAACTGGAACTGGTATAAATAAAGTCCAATCAAGTGTCCCGCAGTGAAAATAGCCAGCAGAACACAGAGACAGCTGAACAGCAATGGATCGAACGTTCGGCACCAGGACCACCAGGTGCACAGACCCAAAAATACAAAGAAGTATACAGATGAGGTCAAAGATGGCAACATCATACCTGAGGAAGAAGAGATATCATTAAGACTCATTGCACAGAACCGGAAAAGCATTTACCACTCAGGAAATGTAACTCTTGGGAGATTTTGTACATTTCCTTTGTGTGTTTCCAGGGATGGATCAAGTTATTGAAGTATGAACCACATTTTATTTATAAAATCAGAACTTATACTATTTTTGTTGTGAAACAAATTCAGACATAAAATGATATTTGTAAATATAAGTAAAAACATAAGATCATGAAGTTCTTCCCATGATGTTTGAGCAGAGTAAATATCTATTTTTCATATAAATAGAATTTAGCATATTTGCTTGCTTGCTTCCATCTTTCTACTTTTCCCTCTAATTTTTCAGGAATACTTGTGTGTCTATTCCAACTTTCCCTGATATCATTTTTTATAATAACTCACTTTTTTTTTGGTTAAGTAGGATTCATAACAATATTACATCTATGGCAAAGTCTCACTAAAACTTTGCCCTACCCAACCATATTGGGATTGCACTATTAGCAAAAGGGGACACGTAAAGTGAGGTAATTCTTTGGCAGGCGTTTAAAAACTTTTGCTGGGCGGGGGATGGGGCATCTTGAAATGACTCTTTGTTAAAATATTGCGATATACTTCTTGAGGAATTCTATTCTCTTTCCCACTTTTTAATTTTCCTCACGTTATTTCATCTTATGAAACTTCCACGAAGAGGTATGGACTGAACTTCACAGCGGCTCTAGAGCAGCTGCCAACAGCGCGATGGAAGGAGGGAGAAGATGGAGATAACATTATTATGGAACAAGCGGTCGGCAGCCAAGATTTCAAGGAAGTGAGTGTCCGTGCTGCAAGATTACAATCTGAGGAAGAAAAATAGTATATCCTGGAGAGTTAAATTATGATTGCTAATGGCCCAGTGTAAACAGACATGCTTTCAGAAGGCACACATGTGGCTCTGGATGGCGGGGGAGGGGGCGGGCGACGACACACCAACATGGTTCATCAGAGCCCATTGCCCTTCATGGGCTGTGGGGAGAGGAAGAGTAGTGGTTTTTTGGATCTACACCTAAAACATAAATCACTTAAGATATAGGAAAAGATGGCTTTACGGAGGTTGACAGAAACCAACTGAAAACACAAATGCTAGAAATGAACCAGATAAATGACTTCTCTGTGTGTGTGTGTGTGTGTGTGTGTGTGTGTACATGTGGCCAGTTTTCCAGCAGGTACGGTTATGAGTTTGGTATCACAAACCAGAATTGCTTCTTTCTGCATTTTCTCCTCAGCCATGTCCTTCATTATTCACCAAAGCACGACCTGGGCTTCATCCAGTGCCAGAAACGCTCACCTGACGAACCGAGTAAAATCGTCACCACGACCTTTCCCGCGGTGGTGATCATGTTGCCAATAAACTCTTTAAGCTTGGAGGCCACTGAGGCGAGTCTGCGGAACATTTTTAACTTTGTGCTCTCTTCCACGTCACCTTCGACACCGTCCCCTTCATCCAAATCCTCTTCGTAGATCAGCGCCTCTTCCGCATCTAATTTTTCCCCTCCAGCCTAAATAAAGGAGAAACAGAAAATATTGCAGTCCAGACCTCTGCCTCCCCGCCCAGCAGATTACATGGTTTGTAATTTGTGGGTCAGTCAGTGAGGTGAACTTCACAAACCAGCAGAAAAATGCAGACAACCACTTACGTCCCCCTCCAGGTCTCTGACAGTTCCTTGTGGAAGCCCAAGTCCCTTGGATCTTTCCCGAAGAAGTAAACAAGAAACATCACCCATCATAGAACCCTGAACAGTGTGTTGTCTGAGCCACAGGAACTCGTTTTTTTTACAGGCAGAAGAAACAGACACATCTCTCAAGATCTTAACTTTCATCAGTCTGAGTTTGGTTCCTCACATTTACAGTTTGCCACTAAGCTGATAGGTAGTGTGAGGAGAATATCCATGGCTTTAACCAAAATGGTGAGTCCAACTCTTGCTTATGAAACCCTTTTTCTTTCTGAAGTCAATTCTGTCCACTATCCTAGTGTTTCCTGACAACGGGAGCGTGAGTGGTCCTGGGTTTGGTCCTGGGTTTACTTGACTAGATACAGTCACTTCTTATTTTATCCTTTCAGAGAATGATATACTCGTTCGATCCTAAATGATTCAGCCCCTCAGTACGATCATCAGAGATTTAGGGAAGAACTCATGGGCAGAATATACACATATTTCTATGCATTATTTTAAACTGGGTATACAAGGTGTTTTTGACTGTTTTGTTTTTAGAGAATACATAGAATTTTTTTTTGGCTAAGAACAGTCTTTCCCTAGAAGGCTTGAATTTTTTAATTGTTAGAAATATAAGCCATCATTTTAAGACAAAAGGTTGTTTCAGATGTATGAGGTTTTGTTTGCATTTGCCATAGGCTGGCAGTCTTCTCTTAATCCCAGTTGAAAAGACTGTACTGGCTGCAGAAACAAAAGGTTTTTTACGTCCAGTTCAGACATCTCTTTAAGGCTTAAAGAGTACAGCCCATCCTCTCCGTTTTTCCCATTTTAAAGGTTCTTTTTTTTTTTTTTTTCCCAGCCCAGCCTCTCCATTTTCCTATTTTAAAGGTTTTTTTTCTTGATACATTTAGTTCAGATATTTAAAGATTTTTTATTTATTTATTTGACTGAGAAAGAGACGCAGCAAGAGAGGGAACACAAGCAGGGGGAGTGGGAGAGGGGGAAGCGGGCTTCCAGCTGAGCAGGGAGCCCGATGCGGGGCTCGATCCCAGGACCCTGGGATCATAGCCTGAGCCAAAGGCAGATGCTTAATTGACTGAGCTACCCAAGAGCCCCTAGTTCAGGTATTTAAAGAATATTCACCAGTGGCAACTGAACCTCTTACTATGCCCATGCACACTAAAGGAAGCCAGCATTCGGAGGGTGGTATGAAGTTCAAGGTAGTCCTGAGCGGCCTTGAGAACTCAGAGCTCTTCTCTTTGCCTAGAAGGGTACAGGCCACTCATAACATAAGCTGTCTGTTGCTGAAGCGAAGGGTACAGAAAGCACATTTACCCTGGACACCAAATACACAGATTTAATCTCGGGCCCATTCCAGTCTATATACCCAAAACAGGTTCTACTGTATTACATCATGACACATTTTTTTCCTGAAGAAAAAGGAATGTCTCAAGCATATTCATGAAGATTTCTCTATATGGTCAGGGCCTAGCATATGCTAATATCTCGTAAGAGATGCAGTGATAAACATGTAGGCAAGTAGAAAACTAACAAGCTATCTCACAGTAACAAATGCTAATCAGAGAATTAAAATAGGGTGAGGTGACTGTGAGTGGCAGGGGGGGCTATTATAGATTCCGAGGTCAGGGAGAGCCTCTCTGAGGAGGTGACATTTAAGCCAAGATCTGAATGTCACAAAGTAACCAGCCACGTGAAAATCTTCATTAAGAACATTCCAGATGGAGGGAAGAGAAAGGTCAAAGAGAAATGGTCAAAGAAAGGCTCCCTATGTTCAGAAAGAAGGCACATGTTCCCGGACATACTTCCTCTTCCACCAATTCACTCTCCCCATTGTCAGCTGATGAGCCCACTTCCTACTTCACTGAGAGAAGGGGGGCTAACCCTTCTCTGGGTTTATGTGTCATCCTGTTGTGCGGGGGAAATCAGCTGGCACATCAGCCTGTCAACCTAAAACTCACCTGCACAGCAGGTACTTGGCTCCCTACCCCTGTCCTGTGACTATGGAGAAGCTGCACCCCCTGAGACACCAGAGAAAAGGATGCTCCCAGCCATCCTCCCCTCACCCCTGCATTACCTCATGCTCCCTTTCTCCCATATCTCCCCATCAACAAACAAAACATGCCTCACCATCTCCAACCCACACCTCTTCCAATCCACATTTGCCTCTCAAAGTGACTCTCCAAGAGTTGCCTAAAAACATGGCATCACTTCCCCTAGGCCTCATTTCTGTTGAACTCACTCTAACAGGAGTTTCATCACCAATCACTCCACATAGTAAGGGCTATGACGTGGCCTATTTCACATGGTGATGCCAACGAAGACCACAGCTAGGAGGCTATTGCTGTGGTCGAGGGGGAGACAGGAGCTCAAGGAGCTGAGAAGAGGATCGCGTCTTTGCCTTTTGTCTTAAATTCAGCAGAACTCATTAATAAATTTGATGTGGAGGGTGGAGGGACAGAGGAGAATCAAAGACAGTTCCTGTATTTTTGTCGTTATTGAGGAGATGGGGATAAGCAAGGGTGAAGAGGGTTGGGGAATTCAGTTCTGAGATGCCCTTCGGGCTTTCTTGTTAGAGATGTTAAAAGGGCAACCAGCACAGGAATCTGGAGGGCCGGAGGGAGGTGGAGACTGGGGAGGTCTATCTAAAGTTCAGTGGTGGGAGCACCTGGGTGGCTCAGAGGGTTAAGCCTCTGCCTTCGGCTCAGGTCATGATCTCAGGGTCTTGGGATAGATCCCCACATCTGGCTCTCTGCTCAGCAGGAAGCCTGCTTCCTCCTCTCTCTCTGCCTGCCTCTCTGCCTACTTGTGATCTCTGTCTGTCAAATAAATAAATAAAAAAATCTTAAAAAAAAATAAAGTTCAGTGGTAAAGATAAGGTTTCTAAAGTCAATGGTCTGATGAGGTTATCTGGAGAGAACACAGAGCTCGCCCACCTCTCAGGTGCAGCCACACCTGGAACCGGTCAGTCTCTCTAGCCCTATCTTCTTCTTTGCCTAGAAGCACTCCCTGCAGGCAACCACATGGGGAACCCAGAGTCCACAGGCTCTCTTGGCCTTGGAACATGCTTTAAACGTGTCCTTGGCCATGGGATCCCCTCCCAAGCTCTTAAAGACTCTAGGTCCCATACCAGCTCTTCCTTTCCACTTGCTCCTGATCCCCCAGGAGTTTCTGTGGGGATCCATCCAGTGAAGCTATGGCTATGGTGTCCACACTGCCATCCACATACAAACCATCCACTCATGGGTCATGTCTTGCTTAATTTCCCCCTCATGATGCAGTGACACATATAAATCCTCCCTGGGGAAGAAAGTTAGGCCAAAACCTTCAGTCACCATCCTTGAAAAGGGAGACATGGAGAGACAACAAAGCTAGAGCTGCCTGGGTCCCAGTCAGAAATGCACTCCTCACTTTCATAACAAATGGCTTCTTATTTAGCTGTAGAATTGCTACGGATGTAGATTAAATCAAATAGAGATCTCTGGTCGAGGTTAGACAAATGCATTTCCTTGACCTCTCTTGGGCAGGACCGGGGCCCCCGTGACTTTTATAAACATACCGCTGGACTTGAGGGTTTTCAGCATTTTTGTACCAGAATCCTCAGTTGGAAACGCTTAAGAAACCTGCCAAGCTGGGAGGGAGCCGGAAGTGAGCCAGGTTGGCCTCTGTGAGCTCCCACTGTCCAGGCTGGGGCCAGAACTGCCATTAGTCACATCAGGCCTGCTTTTTAACAGGCAGGCTTTCTCCCCCTAAATGATTCGTCTGGTGAAATATAAACACTGATCCTCTGGAACAGCGTCCACTCGCTCAAATGTATTTACTAACAAGCAGCCTGGCTTGTGGGAGCCATAATCTCTCCCGGCTTTGGAACGCAACCAGACTCTGGCCCTGAAGCGAAGAAGGAGCAGCTATAAATGAAGATTTAATTCCCCCTGGTTCCAGATCAAGCTTAGAAATTAAAAAGAGAACACTCCACAGTTTAGAAAGGCAAAAATAAATAAATAAATAAATAAAATAATAATAATAAATTTCATATTATTATTGCCCATGTCAACATCTAAAACTTATTTGAGGACGTGTAAATCCTCCAACTTGCCTTTGCTAAACGTTCCCCACTTTAAATGTGCCAACATGTATTCCCATAACACCTCTGAGATCAACTGCACGCGAGGCCTAGCTTGTCTCTGAACTTGGGTCAGGGTCTGAGCTCCAAGGAGCCACCGCATCTCCTCCCACAGCTGCCTCCCCACACTCGGCACACAGCAGTCATTCCCACACAATTCAGACAGGGAAGACACAGCAGTTAGTTTTGGTGAAAGGCAAATATCCATTTTTCTTGAACTCTGAACAATCTTTGAATGGGTTGGGGTATGTCCTGATGATCACCCGGGAATCTTGAAGAGGGCAGGAACCTAGCTTCACCTCAAACTTACTAAATGAGAAATTCTTGGAGCGAATCTCAGGCATCCATATGACCAAACAGTTGCCCTACATGATTCTGAAGCAGCCAATCTAGAATCCACAACACAGGCCGCCATCTGTAATGCCTGATAACTGATGGCACGCTTGACAGACGAGGCAAAATTGGAGACGTTTTATTGGAATCGTATGCTAGGCAGACTCCCTTCCCTGGAAAATGCACTGAAGTGATTTATCTGTGGAACCTCCTTCCAGTTTCAGTCAAACTTTACGTGTTAGCCCAGAACTCCTCTTCAGATGAATCAACTTTCTTCTTTGTGGCTAAAACCATGCTATTCAAAACATTTGGAAGGAGTGTATCAAAGTCACAAACAAAGGATCTGGAGGCAAAGGGAACGTTTTTCTAAAGTGTAATGAGTTGTTTCTTCATTGTTTATTATGAAAAGTTAACAATGTATACTTGCAGAATGGGTTCATCTCCACAGAAGAGCCCAAGGGAGGAAAAGGCAAGCGTGGCGCCTCATGGCTCAAGGCAAACACTATAGGCACCATGTCGCCTGTGGAAGGGAGTAGAGAGAGCATCTCGTCTATGTGATGTCACCGTATGTTATGTAAGCCTAATGGGACAGCATTGTACAGATAAACAAATATTTCATTCTATGGCCACACTTGTTGTAGGAAGATTATCTTTCCAAACTTGCAAGAGCAGTGGAGCCTTGTGCCACCATCCACATCCCCTTGCTTCCGGGACACTCTGATTCCAGAGCTCTGGGACGGGCCCTACATCAGAACGTTCTAAAACATCCCAGGTCAAATGGCCAACTTAGAAATTGCACCAATCTTTGAGAATCACCTGAACATCATTCGAAAGGGAAATGAACAATAATGGAGAGCAGCCAAATTGGACAGGCTGTTATTTTAAAGGTTTATATCTTTAGGGTTTATTTTTTTAAAGAAATCACTTAATGCCATGCCATAAAACCAGTCAGTATTAAAACACACACACACACATACACACACACACACACACACACACACACACACACACACACACAGAGATTCTGATACTATCTACTCAGTTTGTCTCTGGTTAGAGAGATTATTACTGACCCCGAACCATCCATTTTCTCTTATAAGAAACAGCTGAGTTGAGCACTTCTAAGTGACATACCCAGTGTTCCCTTTAGAAATAAAAAATCTAGGGAGTGATAACAAGCAGCATTTTGAGGGTACAGAATCTTTCCTGTTGCTCCAAAATGTCCTGAAAGATTCAGGACCCCTGTAATGCCTTCTGATGGGCTGAGATGGAAACAAAACGCAAGTCTTTGTTATTAAAGTGCTCAAAGGCTGAGCCCTGCTCTAGCTGCTCTGGAATCCACAGCATTCCTCCCCCCATCCCCAGTCCGGCTCCTCCCTCCTCTCAGAACTTCTCCGGAGCCTGAGCTCTGCTCTGAGCACTGCGCCAGGTCCAAGGTGGGAGTCCTCTCTGGGACCCCAGAGGTTTGCTCGCTCGGTGGAAATAAACCAAGAATATATAACTGTTTATAAAGTGAGAATATGAACTCCTAATTACAGGGATCTGGAACGCCCAATTCCAGTTATTCCCAAAGCGAACATGACTGGGGCGGGGTGGGTGGTAAAAAAAAAAAAAAAAAAAAAAAGGACTAATGTCCTGGAAAGCAAAGCAAAAAAATTAAAGAACACTCCCTGTTAGATATTTGTTTTTGCCCATCCTGGCACATAGTGGGTACTGAATAAATAAATAAATAAATAAATAAATCCTTCTCTGTAGACACAACAAGGAGAGATCACTCAAGACAGAAGAGTGGGTTTGCCTCGGCCCTGCCAAGTTCTCTGATAGTTTGGGGGAGAAGCAGCTCTTTGCAGATAATCCTGGCCGTGGGCTGACTCCTTGCTTTAGTTCTAAACTTTGGGCTGCTTTGTGCAAGCCTCCATATTAATCAGTCGGTGCCTAACCAATTAACTTGATAAGTATATAAGTATTACTATGTGCACAAGCTCAGGTTACTTTGCTAACTTAAGATCTGTTGCAACAGAGAACAAGATGAAGGTGATGCTTTCCCTCACTGAGCTTATAATTTAGTGAGGGAGATGGAAAGCCAATAATAGCAACCAAAAGCGGATGTAGCATAATTACAGTGTGATAATTGTTACAGATATAACAAGACAGAGACTAGGGAATAATCTGGGCGGGTGGTTGGCGAAGGCCTCAGTGGGAAACAGGTCACCCAATGATGGAGGAGAAACTAGCCATGAATGAGCAGGGAGTGGACTGAATGGCAGAAAGGAAAAGTTAGTCTTTTCTGGGCAGAGAGAGGGAGTGGGACAGAGCCCGGGATGAGGGGATAGGGTCAGGAAGTGCCATGGGCTTCAGGGTTAGGAGCCTGAATTTTGTTCTCATTTAATGAGAATCCAGTGACGTGTTTAACCCCAGGAAGTGACATAGTTTGATTTATAATTTTACAAGGCTAATCCAGAGAAGGCAGAGAGTTCGAGAGCAGTGGAATAGGGTAAGAACAGAGTCCGGAGGTAGGGAAATCCAGCTTTAGGTTATTTCGGGGTCTGGCTGAGAGGTGGGATGAGGACTGTGGCAGGAGAGACAGAAAAAGGGGAACATGGTTAGACAAAATGTCAAGGAAGCGCCCACAGACTTGTTGATGATAATGGGCAAGGCTTTCAAGCCATCAAGGGTCTTACCAGGGCTCGGGTCCTAAGAAATGAATGAAAGGTGACTCTGCGAACCTGGGTGGGCAGTCCGCAGGAAGGCTGGGTGGAGGGAGGGAAGGGAGATCTAGCTCCTACTCTCAAATATACCACCAACACTTTGAAAGAAACATGGGGATTTAAACAACATTAAGTTGGTGGCAGTTCCATCTCAGTATTTCCAGTTGAGAGAAGGATGGAAAGCATGACCCCCCTCAAAGGAGTGAGGAGATGCAGACCCCCTGAAGCAGGAGCAGGTGACAGGAGAGGGACACATAGGTTCCCCCCCACCCACTGTGCCTGACCAAGCTACCCTTCCTGAAGGGACATGGGGCTCTGCATTCTCCCCAAACAAGTCTCCCTTGTGGAGGTGTTTTGTTGTTATTTGCAATTCAACTTCAAGATCACCTGTCAAATATACCAAGGACAGAACAAAATATTCTGAGAATTTCTAAAAACACAGATCCAGACATATTGTTAAGGGTAAAAGTCTACTTCGGAGCTTTGATTTTCTTAAAAAAATAAAGCAGAGAATAAGCACGCACTGTGAAATGTTGTTAAATGAAAGAACACATGGGAGAGAAATGAAGGTGGATTTAATTTGGAATAGTTTCATTTTAATGATGTAAAAATACTTGAGCTGCCTTCCTAATTGCTTATTCTTTCCTTTATTTTTACTACTGGGTCACATATTCAACTCTAGGCTCGTCAAATTTCATTCAATTAACCTAGGTCTGTAATAGAACATCCCTGCCTTTCTATGTGATAAAGAGGGTATGCTCTCCAGGTGTGTTTCTCTCAGAGGAAAGGATGAGAGGGACTCCACGCTCTCACCTTGTGTCCTGGGAGATGTAGCTGAAGGACAGTGGGGGATACATTCATGGATCTAAAGTTAACTTCCCTCTGTGACATTCATCCTGAAACTCATACTGTCATACCGAGCTTTCCCGAAGCCTTCTGAAGACAACAGGCCAATGATTTCCTCCAATTAAAAACTTTTTCTTTGGGGTTCCTGGGTGGCTCAGTGGGTTAAAGCCTTTGCCTTCGGCTCAGGTCATGATCCCAGGGTCCTGGGATTGAGTCCCGCATCGGGCTCTCTGCTCAGTGTGGAGCCTGCTTCCTCCCTCTCTCTCTGCCTGCTTCTCTGCCTACTTGTGATCTTTGTCTGTCGAATAAATAAATAAAATCTTTAAAAAAACCCCAACTTCCTCTTTACTTAAACTAATGGCATCTAAAATCACCACAATTAAAGGTTTCCTCCAAACTGTAAATGTGTTTAACCCAGAGAAGACAAACCCAGGATGTTGCATTTTGGCGGACATATGACAAAATGTCCTTGCCTAGTTCCTGAGAGTGACCTTGAGACATGGCAAGCTCAAGGCTGGGAGGGCAAGTGGGCAGTTGCCTAACTTCTTACTCTACTGAATGCTGCCGTGTTTCAGACGATCATGTCTGGGTACCAGAAGAGACAGGATCTAGAAAACTTCAAACACATGATTCTGGGCTAAATCTCAGCTGAGAAGCTGAACGCCTTATTAGAAGAGAGAGTAAAAAGAAACAAAAGGTGACAGTAAAAAGATTGATCTCTTTCATTCTTTGTTTCTTGCTCTCAAAAAAAAAAAAAAAAAAAGAGTAGTAACTTCAAGAACCTCAGTGCTAATACTTGAGGCACAGCCCCATTGGTGATTTTATATGCCAGAATGCAGATGTAGTAGGAGCTTAATGGACATTAGGTATCAGAAAGGAGGATACAGGTTTTGAGGCTCAGGATGAATTTCCAAACAATATTAGCAGGATCCAAATGTTGCATCCTTGAACTTTTAACAGATGGTGGATACCTATACTGAAATATTCTTTTTATGCTTCATATTTGATATGTCCGACTAAGCAGACCAAGTCATGACTAAAATTGCTATTTGAATAAACAGTTTCTCATAAATTTGGATTAATAATATATTGGAGTACCATTTGCTTCCAAAAAAATAAAGCCTGAAATCTCATTAAATCACTAGAAAGCGCTGGTAGTACAAAATTATACAAAATAACAGCAGCGTAGTGAAATTACAAAGCGTTTCATTGCACAGGTGACCCTTTCCTACACGATTTGATTTTCAAAACCCAACTCCTTTTTTTTTTTTTAATATTTAAGATTAGGGATCTTTCTCCCAGTTACAACTTGTAGGTCTGCTTCTGAATTGCAATGAACAGATAAACAAGATCACAGATGTGTCAGTTGAAAGAGAACCTTTTCTGGCACTTGAGGAATTGGCTTACTTAACTGAGCTCTGTTCTCTGTACAACGCAAGATTCTCTGTAACAAGGCGAGATTTTTTTTTTTTCTTTTTCCTGGAAACCAGGGATTTTCAATGCCTTTTAAAACAGCAAACTTGAGCCTCATTATCAAGCTGAGCAAGATTAGGAAAGACTCTGAGTCTTCTTCAAGGATTAGTTGCTAGTTTAAACCAATGCGGGATTTAAAAAGACATTCTCGCAGGCACCAGTGGATTAATCTTGCCATTTCACCATTGGGATAAATGAAAGAAGAAACAATGCCAGCAAACACTATTCTTTCAAAGGATCCTCAAAAACCAAACATTCTACAGTGCAAATGTCAAGATTTATTACAGGGAGGAAATATGTCGGGGCCTTCCAAAACAAAATAAATTCTCCTACTTATTTTGGCCATGTGCTTCTATTCTTTTCAGACTCAAGCCAGATTATTCACATGTAAGAAATATTTCCTTGTGGATTCATCTCAGAAGATTCACACACCAGCCTGCTCTTCCCGGGGCGGCTGGGTGGGGTGGGGGGTTGGTGGGTGGCTGGAATGCATGAAGAGAATGGAAATTAAGATCTAAATGAGGCCAAAGCAAATCTAAATGGGAAGAAATTCAATCTCATCATAATGACATTTAGTATTTTTCAAAGCCCCAAATAAATAGTATTTAGAATGTCAATCATTTTAAATAATGTGATTAATAATATAGAGAGTACAGATACTTAAACAGGTTTCAAATGGGAGAGAAGTGCCATAAGTCTATCTTTGAGAACAATGTGAAATCAAAAAGGAAACATATTAGAATTAATCCATGTATGGTTCTGTGTTCTCTTCTTCCCCAGATGTGTGACCCTAAGCATAACCTGAAATCCGTTAACTTGCATCAGTCAATGTAGGCTTCCCTGGTCCTATGGTAAAAAAAGTCTTTGCCCTTAGTGACAGAGGTTGTTTTCTTGAGAAGCTTTGAAATTCATTTATGGCTGTCTGTGACAAATGGCACAGAAGGGACTCTCTTACCGAGTGGGTTGGCTTCAAACTCACCACCCAACTTTACTTTCTATCATCCTAAGAGGACTCTGAATTTGTTCTAGGACCTCTCCAACTGGAGAGAGCAAGGTGATGAGAGCTAGTAGCATCTCATTAAGCAACCCAGTGGGCAGGCACTGCACTAGACGTGTTGTACTTGACATTTCATTTAGTGCTTACAGCAACCCCATGACATAGGATTATGATTGACCTCATTTTGCAGAAGAGAGAGAATGAACAAATTTCTCAACATCATGTAGCCACTGTTAGTAGCTTCCACGTCTGCCTTCAGTGTGTACTCAACTTACAGCAAATATCTTTTATCCTCTATATGAGGATAACTGAAAAATAATCTTGCCTTTATAAATACCGGTAATGAAAAATCCTAAGGCTGAAGAGCTTGTGGGTTTACTTTCACCAAACTTGGACAATTTTTGGCAATAAAGATCAAAGCCAGATGATTTTCTAAACTGTAACTCTTCTAAATTGAAGTTCAGCTATAAAACTAGAAATTAAAATTTTAAGTTTTGTTTTAAAATTGGAAAGCCAACAGTAAGAAAAGTCAGTTTCATGGTTTTACCCATTTTTAAGACGCTGACAAGTGCTTCATAGTTTGTTAACATAATGTAACACAGGGTTAGTTGCTACCTTGCTATAATTATTTTTCACACCAGGTACTTGTTAGCGTGTGTCTTAAAAATAGCAGAATATTGCTAGGCAATGTGACCGATGTGATTGTGTATTTTTTACCCCTAAATGATATTTGGTGGTAATATAATTTCTAGTTTGTATAGATTTGTTGAATTACATCCTCACTTTATTGTTCTGTTTTTAATAACAAAACAAGACAATTTGCTGCTTATTTGTGAGGTACATAGATCATTTCCCATAACAGAATTGTCTTCCTTGAGGCCTTTGTGATTACCATTCTCAAAGTAAGTGATTTCAATTAACTTCAGTTTGGCAGGTTCAAGTTCTTGCCAAAACTTCCGAATAAGAACATTCGGTAGTTGTGTCTCGTGTCAACTGTCCTGATGAAGTTTTTTCGTAATTTTTTCTTTGTAAATTTCATCTTTCAACTACCAAATCAATTACTTTTTAAAAATCAATGTCTCTGAAACTCACATAACAAAGTACAGTCATTAGAATGGAGCACAGTTCAGAAACAGATCTAGGGACAGGGATGAACTAACTTGCTCTCATATACCGAGTGAGATCTGACGTGCTCCTTGCTCCTCCTGAAACTCTTTCTACTAAAACACATAGCTAAATTTCCTCATTATTGTTATCTTTTTCCAATTTTTATGCTTTTCCGAAGGTATATATTTTTTCTCTGGAATACTTTAAAACAACTTGATCAAAATATGCGAACATAAGTCCACCCCTAAGAGCAAGGTGCACGGACCAGAAAGCTTCCCTTCAGGGAGGAATTACTTTTTTTTTTTTTTTCCAAACTACCAGGTGTTACTTCTTCTCTAAATATTTTGTAATGACTAAGGTATCTAGACCATGGGCTACAGCATTATGAACCTAGAAGGTTAACCATCTGGGATAATATTAGATGAGAGTGAAAAGAACACTGTGTCAGTATGATGCCTCACAAAGGGCAGCCTCCATGTTCCTTGAACTGGCTCCTCATGGCCAAGGTGTGGCTGCCAATGCCTAACCCATCGCAACTACATCGGGGGCTTTGCATCGTTAACTGAAGCCAAGCACCCCGAAGTTTAAGTGCTTTGCACATTTCACTCTTATACAACTCATTAGAAGGCTCAAGGCCCTCAGCAATCAAAGAAGGAAGATAGATGCATGAAATCAGATTTACCAATTCTTCATTTTCAAACTCGGAGTTATACTGTGCTGCTTCTTCCGTCACTGGTTTCTGAACGATGTTTCTGCAGACGAGCCAGATGGTCAGACTCGCAATGAACATCCCGATATCAGGCACAAACACTCTGATCCCATTGCCAGCATCAGCTCCCTTTAGGCTATGAAGGGAAAAGAAAAAGGGAGGGGGAGGAAATTTAGTTGTTTTTCTATTCCTATGGTGACACTATCTCCAAATAGGTCTGTATCTCCTTAATGAATTTTTTAAAAAAGCAATACTCAGTTTCTGCCTAGAAGATATGGGAAAGCGTTTCACCGACCTCAGAGTCTTACGTAATCTGCTAAGATTCAGGAAGGCACCAGGGTTTCACTGGAGTTTCAGAAATATTATAAAGACTCCTAAACCAATTCTCACTTCTAAAACACGCTAATGAACTGTATTGTTATTAAATAAGCCCGTGTGCAGTACAGAACAGGTGTGGGGAATCTAACTGAAGCAGTTAAAAACTAGACATATACTAGTAGCCAGGAGATATTTTACCTTAGAGGTAAATCAAAGCTGGAGGGAAAACAGAGAAGATGTTACAGCAATCCTTGAAGGGAGGACCTCTTCATTATTTTGAATACATAGTTGATTTTGTTTTCCATACTGTTCCAAGAAAGGCAGACCTAGTACACTTCTTCTTTTAATCTTGGAGAATGGACCTTGAACTTCGGATTGGAAGATTTGGGTTCATGACACTGACATGTGGCATTCCTGGGGAGGGGGGTGTAGGGGGAAGCAAGGGCCCTTCCCATGGCCCTGTGTTCCTCCTCCTCCATGCCAAAGAGATAACTACTCTTCACCTTCCTTATCTCATTTAAGTCAAATGCAAGTGACTCAAGGTTTATAGAGATAAAAGCTTATTTAGGGACTCTGCCTGTGTGCGATCAAATACGGACTGGATTCATTTACATTGTGTATATTATATATTTTGGCAAAAACAAAGTATAACACACAGCACAGTATAACACACAGTATAACACAGTATAACAAAGTATAACACACAGTATAACACAACACAAAATGTTAACAATGGTTAACAATGTTGTTAACATTAACATAACATATGTTATGTTAATGTTATGTTATTATGTTAACATAACAATGTTGTTAACATTAACAATGTTGTTAACACAACACAAAATGTTAACAATGGTTATATCTAGGTAGGCAACGGTTATATCTAGGTAGACCTAGATATGGGATAGGTTGGGGATAGATATAGGCTATAGGGTAGATATGGGGTAGATATAGGCTAGACCCCCATTGCCTACCTAGATATAACCATTGTTAATATTTTGATAAATTAAAGCATTGTTAATAATATCTACCACTAACTGAGCAATTGCTCTGTGTTATAAGATTGGTACATATTATTTCATCCAACCAGTTACCATATAGAGTTAGGCATTATTATTTATCCTTCTTTGCATTAAAAACAAAACAAAACAAAACAAAACAAAAACAAAAAACAAACCCAACTTCGGCTCCAAAAGGAAAAGGTATTTCCCTGAAGTCACACAGATAGAGGAGAGTGAAGTATACTCAAGCTCCATTTAGATACAAATTTTATGCTCTCCACCACTGTGTTCTCATGTATGTACCTGCCTGGCTTTCCTTTCCAAGCTTCCTCAGTGCCTTGACATGCATACTGAGAGTTTACAGTGCTAAGCTCATACATCACCTATTGTTTTGAAAATAATTAGTTCATTTACTGTATCACTAATATTTTTATTACTCACTGATGATTTTTCTTTTTTATTTTTTTAAAGATTTTGTTTATTTATTTGACAGACAGAGAGGCAGCGAGAGAAGGAACACAAGCAAGGAGAGTGGGAGAGGGAGAAGTAGACTTCCCACAGAGCGGGGAGCCTGATGTGGGGCTCAATCTCAGGACCCCGGGATCATGACCTGAGCTGAAGGCAGACACTTAAGAACTGAGACACCCAGGCGCCCCTCACTGATGATTTTTAAACATCACCAAGTTCATGATCAGACAGCACGTAACTATTCCACTATATTGCATTTAGAATGTTTTCATTTATTTGTTACTATCATAATATGTAAAAGTTAAAACTTTATTACTTCAAGAATCTAGGAGAAAATCTTCAGACCAATCTAATTTGCTTTTTTTAAAAATGGTCTGGAAGAGACCATGCCCCACAGAAGCTTCACGTTCAGACATGGCTCTAAACCCTTCCAAACAGAGAAACATGAAAGTGAGAAGAGATCCCTTTACCTCCTTACATGAAACAAATGTGATTGTGTCAGAGGGATTAAAAAATTACAAATTCCATTCATTTGGAGTAAGAGGAGGAGAATTCAACTAAGAAAGTTGCATCTAAACTACACTTAGAACAATGAAATCTAATGATTGATTTTATCACCAAAGGTAGAAGTTTGTTGTATACTATTAAAAGTGATCAAACAGAGCAAACAAAAATTAGCATCATTACAGGGAGAAGAAAGGGGGAATCCAGGAGACAGACCAGAACACAAAGGCCAGGCTCTGGTAGGTGCTTGCTGTGTGGGGCTAAGATCAGGAGAGCTGCTAGTCCTAATAGGTTATTAGAGCTCTTTCATGGGAAACAAATTGACTGCAGCATTGTATAAAAAGCACTAACCAAGCAGGGTTGAGGGCAAAAGAATTCTTCAAGGAAAGGTGTCAAGGACTCCAGCTGTGGCCTCAGCTGCTCCTTGCCCCACGGTACAGAGACCTAGGAAGCCCCAGCAAAGCCTTATGACTTTCCCACCTGTGGACTGCATTAAGCTCCCAGTCTGCAAACAGTCTCTTTGAGGCAACAGGCTCGGCTTTGTGTTTCTTGGTCCCAAAAGACACATTTCACAGCATACATATATTACGAGAGTAAATGAATGCTGTTTGCAAAAGCAATCACGCCACTCGCTGTGATAGAATTTAGCTACTGGATCCAGGATTGGGCTGTGATCCCGATTTGCAATGAAATCATTCAGCCACAGAGGTGCTAACCTATTAACTACTACTCTTGGCTTGCTGATTTAACAAAGCCGTGCATTCATAATGCCACGACTGCAGAAACAAAGACACTTTTGAAGAATATAATGAAGAGCACGTCCAATGAACGGGTCACAGTCTAACTGATATATCATTTGGGGATCATTTTATCAATCAAGTCTCCTTCTTCACTGTTTAGACCAGTGTCTACTAAAGCACATTCATCAGAACATCAGTCCTCAGAAATGTGGTAAGTTAAACAAAACAAGGCAAAAAATGAAAAAAAAAAACAAAAGTCTCCAGTCAAATAAGTGTTAGAAAATCACAATGCATAGTACTGTGGTAAAGAACCTGTGAAGTTCTGTAGTAAAACAAGAAATTTGAGTTGATTTATGCCTCTGTTCCAAAATTTATTTGACCAAAAATCATTTCTTAAAATTTTTAACTGATGCCTATCACATTTTACTGAGCTAGTGTTCATGGAACCGGTCTTAGGAAATGTTGCACTAGAGTCTGCTTAATGGTCTAGCTTTTGATTGAAATGAATGGATAATTTGGAAACTATCCTAATGTGCAGCTAAGCCCTACAAATTTGATGTTTACTAGGTCTCAAATAACTTTTGAAGTCAGAGGCATCTCATTCCATTCTCTTATCCAGTCGTCCAACTATCCATCCATTAACTCACTAAGTCATTGAAATCGTGAAGCTGGAAGGAACTACAAATAGTCCAGCTCTTCTCATCTGATAGATAGGAAACCAACAAGAGAAAGGGCTAAATGGTTGGTCCAACTGCTCACCTAGGGGCAGAGTACTTCTACTCAAAGTCTTCTGATGAGTATAGGCAACACTCACTGCTCCTGTCCTTACTCAGCCATCTTCTACCTACTGTAACAGGCTCCTTTGCCCACACTGCTCAGAAAATGCTCTTTCAAGGGTCACAAGTGATCTCCCTGCTACAAGGCCCAAATAGCCCATTCCAATTCTCATCCTACCCCACCTCTGAACTGCACTTGACAAGCAAGATCAGCCCTTCCTGTTCTCGAACCTATTCCTTGGTTTTCTCGCCTTTCCCTTCTAGCTATCTAGATAGCTATGGATAATTGTGGATATTCCTGGAAACTTGCATTGTTTAGTGGGATATCCCACTAAGAAGTACTGGGCTGGGGGTGCCTGGGTGGCTCACAAGGTTAAGCCTCTGCCTTTGGCTCAGGTGATGATCTCAGGGTCCTGGGATCGAGCCCCACATTAGGCTCTCTGTTTGGCGGGGAGTCTGCTTCCTCCTCTCTCTCTGCCTGCCTACTTGTGATCTCTCACTCTCTCTCTCTGTCAAATAAATAAATAAAGTCTTAAAAAAAAAAAGTACTGGGCTGGGTTTTACCCATCAGACTCTTCTTTTCTCCTCAAATATTGATGAGTCTGCAAGGTTCTACTCTTCACTTATTTTTCTTCTAATGCTACATGGTAAACCTGGGTGATTTACCTACCCCCCCGGCTCTCCAGGCACCAACATGATGACTTACAAATCTACACAGCCAGTCCAAACCTTTCCCCTGAGATATACCAACGGATACCCACTTTCCTACTAGATATGTCCACTTCTAAAGCTTTTAAAACTAAATGTTATCTTTATTCCAAAAGCTGTTCTTCCTAACCTTGAAAAAGTGGTGCTGTCGTTAATCTAGAAACCAAGAGAAAACCTGGACCCTGAAACGCTGGAGGTTCTGTTTCCATAATGTTTCTCTTGCCGCCATTTTATCCCCACATCTCAGTTCTGCTCCTGGATTACTGCAATAGCACCCTCATTATTTTGTCTCAGGTGGTCCCCTCTGCCAACAGGTCTCCATGTTACTACCAGAGTTTCATTTTTAGAAGCATAAGGTTAACCATATGAACTGTGCTGCCCACAGGAAAGGTCCATATTCCTGAGTATGGTATGTGAGGCCCTTGGTGTTCCAGGCCTGGTTGCCTTAACTCTTACTATGATTTCTTTGTACCTCAAATCCCATCCACCCCAAATATGCAAATGTTTTTCCCTGTGAGCTGTTGTGCAACCTTCTCTTAGCCAACAATGCCCTTCCCCCACATCTCCATTGTGAAGCCCTTCCATCACCCTTCCTTGACCATTTCCTCCTTTAAAAGCCTGCCATACCTTGCACATACTTGATCATAAAATGTTTAATATTTTATGTCATTCAGTTATTTACCAGATGAGAGCTTCCTGTCTACTTCCTCTCTGTATCCAAGAACTATATATGTATGTATATATGTATGCTTTCTTTGTACGTATGTATGTGTGTGTATGTGTGTGTGTGTGTGTGTGTATATATATATATATATATATAGAGAGAGAGAGAGAGAGAGAGAGATAGTATTTATTCTGCCAGCCCTTACTCTCTTCACACTGTCCCATATATATATCTGTGTATATGTATATGTATACATATATATATATATATACACATATACATACATATATATAAGGGAT